>NC_040038.1:29135257-29175245 GCF_003713205.1 Coffea eugenioides
ATTGTTATTTAATTTTTAGTAGCTTCTTAGATTTTCTTTGTTTGTCATCTTCTGCACAAAAACACCCCCCGGTTACTGTGAATTTGAAAAGAAACAGTTATACCCAATCCATGTGGATTTGACCATGCTTACCACTATTTACAAAAAATAACTTTAGTTGAACAAGTTTTTATTATTACACAGGCCTGACAACCTGTCAATTTTTGGCGCCGTTGTCGGGGACTGGTGTCAGATTAATTTGTTTCTTTTTGAGTTCATCTTTTTTTGATTTTTTATTTATTTTTCTCTTATTTTTTATATAGTTTATGACCGCTAACATTCCGTATTTTGATGATAGACTGGACTTTATTCCTGATTGGGGTTATGAGACATGTGTTTTTCCTAATGATGAATTGGCTGCTGCAAATTATGAAACTTATTTTGCCTCAGTTTATTCAACCGACACATGCCTCGTATTTCAAGATTACCTAAGTGTTCCAACAGATACTTTTAGAGATTTTTCACCTCGATTTCAAACGTGGTATGATCCTTATTCAAACAGGTATGATCAAGGATGGTGAAAAAATTTCAATTTTAATTATGTGACCGGACCAATGAATTTTCAACAGCAAGAGTCTCAACAACCATCATCCGTGTCAGGTATGTCTCTTGAAAAAATGATTGAATTACTAGCCGCTAATACATATCGAACTCAGCAAGAGACACAAGCGATGGCGGATCAAGTGCAACTATTGATATCCGGGATGGCAGATCAAATACATCTATTGACATTCAGGATAACGCGATTAGCTTCTCACCTTGAAGAATTACCCTCACAAATCAATATCAACCTTGAAGAAGATGAGAGTGCAATTATCCGGCCAAATGACATGGAACTGCAAGAGTTTCACGGAAACGGATCTAAAGATGCAGTTGAAAAGGAAGCTGAAGTGCAAGAAATGTGGCCCCAGTATCAACTCGTCCAAGTGAATGAATCCAGTGAATAATCTCCAAATGCGGTGACATCTCCTCCAATCCTTAATCAATATTCTCCTGACTCTTATTTTTCAATTCCTGTTAATGAAATTGACTTTATTATACTAGAAAATTTTGAATTCAATGATAGGAATAAATTAAGAGTAGCGATGGCAAGATATCTTGGACCAATAAATGCACGTGAGGGGCGAGTGAATGGAGAATGCAAATTATCGTTGACTTGTTTGGCGCCATTTACTAGTCCATGGAAGCCCGTAACTCGTGTGCTCGAGAATTATTCTATTTACGAGGATTATCAGGACTATATTGATGATGAAGCATTAAGATGAGCCACAAAATTTTATCCTCCATGAATAAAACATGATAATGTCTAGCTAAAGACGTTAAAGAAAAGCGCTCATTGGGAGGCAACCTAATTTCTCTTAGTTATTTGTTCATTTATTTTATTAGTTTAAATATGTTCGTCCTTAGATTTGACTAATTTATGGTTTCAATTTTCGTTTTTGATAATTCGTAGGTGTCTCTCCGACTTGACGCGCCCGCGCCAAATCGTATGGAGAACTCACGGTCAGAAGGGTTCTTATCCTCATGACGTGCCCGCATCAAGTCACCTGGAGAGCTCCTTATTCCTTGCCCTCATGACGTGCCCACGTCATGTTCGCAGGAAAGGTAAGTATTCAAAAAACTCAAGAACGGTTATTGATTTTCTGTTAATCTCTACTTTTGAATTTCAGAAATAAAATTTGCCAATAATAATGAAACAAAAAAATTTCAAAAAAAAGAATAAATAAAAATTAATTTTAAAAAAATTTTGTTTCACCATAGATTAGATTTTCAAAGTACAAATTTTTAACCAAAAAAAAATAATTTCTCTTTCTTTTCTATGTCTTTTTTTTCTTCTTTTCTTCTTTCTTTCCTTCTTTTCTTTCTTTCTTTCTTTCTTTCTTTCTTTTCTTTCTTCCTTCTTCCCCGCTGCTTTCCCTTTTCCCCTTTTGCTTTCTTCTTCGCCCGACATCCCTAGCAACCGGCGCGTCTCGCCGTCCACCACCTTCACACCACCAACGCATCACTCCACCTTGCGTAGCCACGAACCTCCGCCAGCTCACCCCGATTCGCGCGCCGCCCCTCCAGTCCGACCCACCTCGACGACACCCGCTCAAGACCAGGCCGCGTGCCACCAGTTTAACTTCACCAACGCCGCCGCTGTCCAGCCCCGAGCTCCACCTCACGATCGTGCCTACCACTGCAGTAGCTCCAGCTACACCGCTGCCCCTCCTTTTTCCCTCACTCTGCCTCTCGGCCACACGCTGCGTACAGCCGTAGCCAGACAGCCACGCTGCTTTTGAGCTCAGCCACCTGCCCAAGCCGCCACCAGCTCGCTCCCACTTCTCTGCAACAGCCCCTGTGCACCACCAGTCGCCGCCTTCGCCATACCCACTCTCTACCCACGGCCACGTCTCTCTCTCTCTCCTTCTCTCTATCACCACGGTGGAGGTACCATTACACCTATTACCTGCCTGTTTTGAATAACCTTTGCTGGGTTTCCTTATTGGCCTCACTAAAGGACTCCTCTGCTAGAATTTAGTGGCGTCAGTTTCTTGGCTTGTCCGTTTGATTTAACTCCTCCCTGTGTGTACACCAGTGGTACTGGTTGCGGTGTTGCTTTAAATTTCTTAATCCTATGTGCTTGACTGCCTATTTGACTTTTGAGTTTTAGTACTTGAATTGTTTCTCGAATTCTAAACGGTGGTTGCTGGAATAGCCTGTTGCTTGGCTCCATTGCTAATTTTGGTCGTTTGAATTGGGTAATTGACTGTGCACTTGGTGACATTTGTTGAGTTTCAGTTGCTCAAATTGGTTGAATTCACTGCTCTGTTGGGGTCCCTGTGGGTATCACTTGAGTTCTGTTTTGTTAGTTTCTGTCTTGTGCCCCATGAAGTGCCGTTAGTTGGGTATTTTTCTGTGCTTGTTTGTTGAATTGAGGGGCTACTGTGCCCCTTCCTTTGTTTTTGGTGATCTGTTGTGTCTAATTGACTTGCTTGGGGTAATTTGCCCATCAATTTTAATTACTCAAGTCTTTGGAGCAGTTGTTGCACATTTGGACTGCTTTGTTTCTACATCTGACTGAATTGGGACCACAAGTGCTTATCTATTGCATTTGCTATACGTGTTGGAGTATTTGTATAACCTGTGGGTGATTGAATTGTGTATTTTGTTCATTGAGCTGGCTTTTTATTTGTTATTGCTTTGAATTGCCTGCTTCCATTATTTGTTGGCACCTGTAGTCTCTTGTTGTTTGGAGTGATAACTGCTACCCATGGTGAAGCCACGATCCTCCTTTAGGTTTAGGACACCTAGAACTACTCCACCTTCTCCCACCCCAGGGGCCGACGACTGACTCCAACTCCGGATGACAGTTGAGAGACTGGAGACTCGAGTGACCTACGTTGACATCAACTTGCATAACATGGCGCAAAATTTGGCAGCACGTATGCACCATGCGGGTCCCATGTTTTGATGACTTCAGGAAAGTACTGTTCCCTTCTCCTTCCTTCTGCTTTTACATTGTCACATTGAGGGCAATGTGTGAATTAGGTGTGGGGGGGATCGTTGTAGCGCTAGTATTTTTGTTTTTAGTTTCTAGGGGCTTTTGCTTTATTTTTAGTTTGTTTTTTTGTCCATCTTTCGTTTATTTTCTTTTCTTTTTTCTAGTGGTCAGTCCTTATATGAATACCAAGTTTTGATGCTGGATTGTTGTTTCTAATTCTGCTATTGCCGAGTTTTAGTAATAAAAGGGTATCAAGTTAATGTGGTTGAGTTCAGGAATATCTCTCTGGTGAATATCAGTAATTGCTTGACTTTTCTAATTTCTGGTTAACTTTTCTAGGTATAAGGAATGATTGTTGGCATTTTTCATGTGAATTGGTCCAGTTATTAATCTTAGTTCTCCATGTTTGAAAATGAGACTAGCTGATGCAAATTTTCTTTTGGTTTTTGTGTTATATTGAGTTTTTGTGTTATTTGGTTGTTAATAAGAGTAACTATACTCCTCTAATTGTTACTACTGAGTAACCAGGGATTTTCACTAAAAGTATCGATTCTCGCGTCAAAAGGTAGTGATTTCTATGAGTACGTGGTCACCTAGCGATAGGAGCTGAATAACAGGGCTCCTTCATCTGACAAATGTTGGAGTTCGCGTCAAAAGGTTCTAATGGCTAGAGACTAAGTCTTTTGCTATTCTCAAAAGAAGAAAAAAAGAGAGAAACTAGAAAAGTGTGATAATTAAAAAAAAAAAGTGAAGGTTGTGCCAAATGTGACGAAAGTCAGCTTGCCGTTTTATGGGTTTAATGTTGAGATTTTGGTTAATAGTTGGACCAATTGCTGATAAATGTGAACAGCCATTCCTTTTTCTTAGAATAGTTTGCTTTAAATTGGAGGAGTTGGTGGTTGGGAAGTTAACCGGGGTGATTTTTCTTTGATCATGACCCGTGATGCTTGATAAATTTTTTTTCTTGGTATTTTGGCAGTGCGGTAGTTAGAGCAATAGCCATTGTCAAACTTTGATGTTCAATTGCTATTCCTATGCTTGAGGGCAAGTATGGTTTCGGTGTGGGGGAATTGATAGGTTGCAATTTCATTGTTTATTTTATTATTAATTTTCCCTATTACCTGACTCAATGTGGATTAATTATTAGATTCTACTCACTTTTAGTATTTTGCATTTATTTCAGGGAGTAGAACGAAAATATGATAACAAGTGCCGATTTGACAAAAGAGGAATCCAAATAATAGAACTTATCCCAGGGGTATTTTTGAAAAAGGAAAACTTATCCCCATTTTAGTAATTACTGCAAAGGCATGGATGAAGGCAGGGCTTCCTTTTTGCTGGTAGGGGCCACCGCACAATAGTTAGGCATTAGAGAGGATTGCAATTAGATAGGAATGGGAAACGGATGCTTTTGAGTAGGACTCCTCCTGCGCATGGCAGGAGCAACTAAGAGTTGTTTTCTTTAACTGTTCGCTGGGATCTCTTTTTTATATTTTTCTTTCCTACGCATGTCAAAGGAGGGGAGCTTAGCCTTTGACTTTTCTTTTCGTCTTTAGTTGCTCTTCCGTAGGAGTAGACAAGGGATGAGTTAAATCCCTTTGTCTAGTCAAGGAACAACGGAAGCTTTGATTCGCCTAAAAATTGTGAGATCGATTTAATTTTATTTTTTGAATGGGAGGGATCATTCCCATCTTGGTTATCAGAACTAGTTAGGAAAGATATGGGGGTAGTTACCCTGTTTTGTAATTAACTCTTGTAATTTCAAATGTTAATATATATAAAATTGGTATCGTTTGTTGGAAAAAAAATTATTTTATTTTTTCTTTTATTTATTGGTATTCGCATATTCTTTTATTTCAGTACTTATAGTTATTTAATTAATTGATTGTCTTGGATCCAGATAATTAGTTAATTTGGTAATCTATTGTCAATTAGAGCATTAAATCCGTAATTGTTTAATTGCCTTGATATAGTGACAACTGACATGATTGGCTTTGTGTCAAGGAAATACGCGGGCTAATATAAGATAACCCTGGTAGTGTGTTATTTGATTAGAATATGGCTCCTCTAAATGTAAGGCAATTAGGGAATTAAATCTTACGGGCGTACCTAAGATTATTTTCCCATTAGGGCAGTGATTAACGGGCGTACCTTAATCACCGACACAGTAAGGAGGGATTAACTGTCATCGCTTGTTTGATAGTTATAACCTATTTATTAGTAAATAATTGGAATTAGCTTTGCATCGATGATCAATTAGGTGAACCATTGCTGAAGTTATTTCTTGGCTAGATTCTTAATTATCACTCATTTGATTTTAGTAAATTGTTATTTAATTTTTAGTAGCTTCTTAGATTTTCTTTGTTTGTCATCTTCTGCACAAAAACACCCCCTGGTTACTGTGAATTTGAAAAGAAACAGTTATACCCAATCCATGTGGATTCGACCATGTTTACCACTATTTACAAAAATTAACTTTAGTTAAGCAGGTTTTTATTATTGCACAGGCTTGACAACCTGTCAGCCTCTAGGCAAATTCAGCATTTTTACATTCTACTGATTTAGGGCATCTTCAATTATCAGTTTCAACTCCATGGTATAGTATAGATATTACCTCTAATAGTTGTACGCACTTACACAACAAATACAGATTGTGAAATTAATTGTATAAGTTTGATATTTTGTAGGTTTTGGGATATAATTTTCACGTTTAGGAAAAAGAAAATAAGTTAGTAAGTAATAATGTGATACCCCTTGTGAGAACCCTGAAAATAGATATATAAGCCAGTGCATATTTCATTTGCATTTTTTATTCCTTAATAATTTCTAGTATTACCTTTACTTGTTCGCAATTAAGTACGTAAAAATAGGTTTATGAGAAAAATAATATAATTTTCCTAAGTTATGAAATTTCTTGGTTTTGCTAGACTAAATTAAAAATCTTTAGTGTTAGATTAATTTTTCGCCTTAACATAAAATGTTAGAATACTTAATTCCTTTATGCTAAAGTAATGATAATGGAATCGATAGATTTACTATCTTTAAATAAATTATTTAAGTTCCTATGATTAATTCCAATTAGTTGCTAATGTTAAATGTTAATAGGAATTTCCGCGTTAAGATAAAAATAAATGAATTTTAGATAAATATGATATTCCTATACTAAACATACTTAAGGCATGAAAATTCGATAAATATATCTTTATCTTTCTTTATTTTTATAATAAGTGCGTAAAAATAATTTTATGGGCAAATTGTCGCACTTGTATGAAATTATTATTTCACTTGACTTTATATTACTAAATCGATAAATTTTGTGTAGGATAACTTTAATTTTTGAGAATAAATAATTGGAGATGCGGATAATTAAGTTAATCGCTAAATAATGTTAGGAACCTTAATATTTAAGTTTAATCGATATTTATTCGATAAAAATGGTTAAGTATATTGGGGGGTTATTAGGCGTTCAAATCACTCTTGAGGATAAATCTTAGAAATTAAGTTGAGATTAGGAAACAAAGTGAAAAGACTAAAAGACCCTTACAATTCCATGCGAAACCAAACGACCCCTATGACAAAATTCCCATCACCGCAACTTCGACCAATTACATTTTAACCAATTCGATACGCAAACCTTTCGTAAACCGCGGCACCACAAAACCACTTGATCAAATTCACACTACATCTCACAACCATTTCAGCCGACTCTTTCTCTGCACAAGCCAAATCCGCAATCCATTGCACTCCAAATACCACGATACCAACCACTCTACTCTTTCATTTTTGATTCACAACAAAACCTCATTTCTTCCCTGCCTTGTCCGAGAGCATCCGAGAGAGTGAGAGAGCTGCTGGAAATTTTTGGTCCTGCCGTGAGTAGAGCAAAGCCAGGAAGGAGAATCTGCAGGAAGCTACACCATCTCACCTTCATCCGCAACCCAATTCCAGCCGCAACTCAAACCAGGACCACGTCTGAACTTGGCCGAGAGTGAGGGAAGACATTTCTGGAAAATTCGTGTGAGGGTTTAGCTATTAGCTGAGGTAATTTCTGAACTAAATAAGTTAATTGCTAGTGAATGAAGCCATATCAGAGGTTGTATGGGTTGATTGTGTAGTTGGATGATGAAATCAAGAGTTGAGAAAAAAATTCTGTTTTGGCTTGAAATTTTTGCCGAGAGGTTTCTTGATTAATGTAGCCTGATTTGGTTTAATGTTGTTATATAAGCTTATAACCATAACTAGTTACTTAATCACAAGTTAATTAGGTTCTGCTTGCGGCTAATTAGTTAGTTAAAAACATTTTGGTGTTAAAAGAGAAAAAGGAATTTTCACAAGTGAAAAATGGAAATTTCAGATTTTCGGATGCCCTGACCAGTCTCAATAAAAGGTTGATATCTTGGTGTAGGAAAATCCGTTTAAGGCGCTGTCAGTGGCGTTTGAAACTAGAATCACAGGCCTTTGTCCTGTAGAAATTTTGTATTTTTCCTCCATGTGTACTGCTGTCTGTGAATTTTTAAAGTGGACTGTTATGCATGAATGTCCTGTTTCCTTGTGAAACAGAAATTGGGTTTTGGATTGAGATTTTAGCCTACTTGTGGTTTAAATTCTTGATTAAATTGTGGTTGGAAATAATTGATTTTGTCAAGGGCTAATGATTGATGAAGCCCTTGGCCATTTGAATGATTGTATAAGTACTACAGGGTGACGAAAGTTAATTGCTGGAATGTCTTGGAGGCTTTACTTTTATTTTTAATTGCTTATGATGGGATTTCTGAAACCAAGTGCTAATGATTGATGAAGCCTTGGTTGATTTATTGAAAATTTATTGAAGGTGGGCTCTATGAATTCCCACCCTGAATGGATAACTGAATTGCTGAAATTGTTTAGACATCTGCGCTACTATTTTGTAAAACTGTGAGTTGATATAAATTGTTGAAGCACAGGGCTATGAATTAACGAGCCCTAGTGTTATTACGGTTTAAGTTCTAATTGTGCAATATTGAGAAAATGTGATTTTTGGATTGGAATCGAAAATGTGAGAAGTTGTATCAACCTTGTGACTCCAAGTAAACGCGTGACTAAGTAATTGAAAAACATTTTGCTCTAAGTCTTGAACGGTACAATTTTAGCATAGTACGACTAAACATAGTGTCTAATATTATATATATATTTTTTTACTTAAAAACTTGGGCAACATGACTTTTAACCCTTAAGTTAGACTAGCCTTATTTATTTGGGAAAAATAACTCTCCAAGACTTAAAACCTTAGTTTGTTTCAATTTCCTTCCTTCTTTATAAATCGTTTAAGGCTAGTTGTAACTAAGGAAAAGTTTTAAAGGGTGAGTCTTGATCACCTTAGCTATATGTATAGAAACTCGCTCGGCAAGAGAGACATTATTTTCTTTTAGCAAAACAGCTTTAGCAACGTTTGTATAAGAAACCTTATCTTGAAGCCTTAGCAATAAATTTTGCAAGCACCACCACTCAAAAGAACTTTTTCTCAAGGTATACTCTTAGCCTCGATATTAAATAGCTTGCCGACTTATTTTAAGAAAATAATAATAGTATTTTCTTTAAGAAAAGTATTCCAAGGAAAAACTAAAGGAAACAATTCTTCTACTTTCATCAAGATTCAACCTATGGAGATTCTTGATTTTTCTAAGGGAAAGTGAACTAGTAGTATATTAGATATACCTCTATATCTATAAGCTTAAAGACTGAGTTGAAACTTATAGTTTCAAAATTTGGTTTTTAGGATACTGCGAGGACGCGGAATTCGATTCCCAACTTGATATCTAAACTTCACTCTGGGTGAGTGTCCCTGCTTGTTCTATGCCTAATCGTTTAAAGTGCTTCCTTGACTTGTTATGTGATAAGTTGAAAAAAATTGGTTTCTGATCCATCGAAGTGAGCTGTGTGTACTTTATCGCACTAGCCGTTCGAGTGGTGACTTGTGCCAAAACATTTTCCTTCTGAATCCTTGATTCTAAATGTAGTTACGTCGTTGGGTGAATCCCTCGACGCGTGAATCTAACTACCATGAATCTAAATGTAGTTACGTCGTTGGGTGAATCCCTCGACGCGTGAATCTAACTACAAAAGTCACTTGGGTGAATCCCTCGACGCGTGTATCTGATTGCAATCACGTTGTTTGGTGAATTCCTCGACGCGTGTATCTGATTGCAATCACGTCATTGGATGAATCCCTCGACTAAATTTTATACGGGTATATCTCGAGTATACTGCGTCGGGCCCGAAGCAGAAGTATGAACGGTGACGGGTTAGGATTAAAATAAGTGGATCTACATGGACCATAAGTAGTGAGAGTTGACGGAGGGTCAACTACGATAATTGGTGATCAAGCGAGGAAAAATGGCTCCTGAGAGCCCACGTATCCTACCTTGTGCTGTTATACGCTTTTCTAACTGTTTAAATTTGTGCAGTTATTAATCGCTGTTTGAAATTATGTGATTGCATGTTTTGGGGCACCACTGAGCTTTAGCTCACCCCACGTTTATTGTTTTCCTTAACAGGTTCTGGAAACTGAGAGTTGGATGCTACTTAAGTTTTTCTTTTGGACTGTATTTGAATTCTATAACTTATTTTGTGGGCTGTAATGTGTTCTTTGGGATAGTGTATTTTCCTTTTTGGATTGCCACTTGAAACTGGAAAATGTGTAAACCCTAATTTGATTACTTGGCTTGTAAGTTGTATTATGGATTTATGTATTTATCTATTTTGATGGGTACGACTTATACTCCGGTTTTAGCACGTAGGTCGTTTAAGGCCTCGACTGGTTATTTTTATCATAGCTATCTCTGAAGTTAATGTGGTTTTAGGGATGATAATATTCGGGAAAATTTGTTTTGTAATAGATTAGGTTATTATTCGAAAGGATTTGGGTTAGTATGCGTGCGTGAGTCCTGGCGAGAGTTGGGCAGGCGGCCCGCCAACCCTTTGGTTCGCCTTAGGGGGAAGTGGGGTCGTCACAGGTGGTATCAGAGCTCTTATCGAGCTCAAACCGGGAAAAGATTCTCGGACTGTGGGGATTGGCTTGTTAAGTGTGGAACAAAAGTCTATAGTTGGGGATATTAGATATGTATGTTGGGTAGGAATCTCAAATTTAGGTGATTCATGCTTGGGACTGGCCAGCTTGAGTTGTGAATCATCTTATTTTCGGATTCTTGTACCCGAATACGAAATATTACATTTAATGGAGTATTTGCAATTGAAACGAATCCAGTATACTGCATTATGACGTGACTAGAAAGCACGATTAATTTTGGAAAAATGAAATGAAAGGACCAAGTCTAGCTTTTGAAAGTTAATGGTGAAGAGCCAATAGTGAGACCTTGAAGATTAGTGCCAATTCTGTTTTGAGGTGAATTTGCCATGTGAGGTGAGTTCTTGATGACATTGTGGCTTCTTAAGTTTTATTGGAGGATTATTTGGGGCTAATGTCCAACAGGATAAGGATAACTAGTTGTTAGGTTATTAGAAAAGCCAATGTATGAAATGTTTGAGATCATTTAGAATACTTAAGAGCTATTGATGTACTTAAGTAATGATCATGTTATTAGATTTAATATTAGACGTGGTAGGTCTACAATCCACTAAGGTTAAGTTGAATCTAAACTAAGGGTTGAGCTATTAGCTATGTGGTTACAATAATTTGTGTAATGTTGTATTGTCTTCTTTCATGCTTATAAAGATTGAAATTTGAGTTATGTATGAAAATATTGAATGTATTCGTGAATTGTTTGGCTCTTGAAGTTGTATGAAATTGGTATGCAACGTGACTCATATTGTGTGTATGAAATTTGATGATTACGCGTCTACTTTGTTATAATGTTGAAAAAAAATTTTTTTTTTTTGAGAATTTAGAAATATCTTAGAATAGTGTAATATATATATATGAATCGAATAAAAATAAGATAGGAATACTGTGATTTGAGTGATTTGAATACATGATATAGTTGAATAAGTTACATGACTAATTAACTCTCCTTTTTCTCAATTTTCATATTGATTTTACTTACAGAAAGGATAATAATATAATAAATGTTTCTATTCTTGCCTAAATGCCTTATTTTCCAATAATAGGCATAACTAGGCTATGGATCTCCAAGTTAGAGGTAGAGGACGTGGGAGACCAACTAGGCAACACCCCGAGGGTAGTGGTGATAGGGAACCTGAGGTCAACCCAGACCATGATCAGGGAAACGTGGCCGGAGATTCCGTGGCCACCGCAATCAATAGAATAACTGATGTGTTAGAGCGCATGACTGAGCACCAAGCTCATGGAGCGGTGCATCAGCAAGGAGGCCCAATCGATTCTGAGGATCGGGCATTAGAGAGATTCCTGAAGTTTGGACCTCCTAAGTTCTACGGAGGGCCAGAACCTGAGGTAGCCGAAGGTTGGTGGGAGAGGATCTCTGATATTTTTGCCGCCCTAAATTATCCGGAAGAGAGGCAAGTGACTTTCGCAGCATTCCAGTTTGAGAGAGCTGCTCGTTCCTGGTGGAACCTAGTTAGGGTTAATTGGGATAGGAACCATACTCTCAGGACTTGGGCGAACTTCACTAGGGAATTCAACGCCAAATTTCTTCCTCCTCTCATCCAAGAGAAAAGAGAGGATGATTTCATCAAGTGTAGGCAGGGGGCGATGAGTGTCGCCGAATATGAGATTCAATTCACGAAATTGTCCCGTTATGCTCCGGAATTGGTAGCTACGGAACAAAGGCGTGTAAGGAGGTTTGTGCAGGGACTGAACGTGGAAATTCAGGAGGGATTAGCTGCTATTCGAATAGACACATTTGCTGATGCTGTAGAGAGAGCTCAAAGGGTTGAAGTTGCCAGAGCTCAAGTAAAAACTTTCCAGGCCAAGAAAAGACTTGCACCTAGCAGCGGTCGGGAGCCGACTTATGCAAATGCTCCACCGGCCAAAGTGGGTCGAGGAACGGGTGGAGTAAATAGTCATGGAGCACCACGAAGCGCTCTAGCGAGAGGAGCCGGTACCAGAAGTGCCGGAGAAAGAAATAATGGAGCTAACGGAGGACCAAATGGAAGAGGTCAACCTAGGAACGCCTCGCACAAGGAGGTCGTGAGACCACTTTCCCAGGCAACTTGTGAGTTTGTGGGAAAACTGGCCATACTGAGGACGGATGCTGGAGGAAACAAGGAAAGGTGCCTGAGGTGCGGAAGTAGCGAGCACCCAATTGCCGGTTGCCCAAAAATGCAAGAAGGTGAGAATTTTGAGGACAAAATTTCATTTTTAAGGAGGGGAGGATGTGAGAACCCTGAAAATAGATATATAAGCCAGTGCATATTTCATTTGCATTTTTTATTCCTTAATAATTTCTAGTATTACCTTTACTTGTTCGCAATTAAGTACGTAAAAATAGGTTTATGAGAAAAATAATATAATTTTCCTAAGTTATGAAATTTCTTGGTTTTGCTAGACTAAATTAAAAATCTTTAGTGTTAGATTAATTTTTCGCCTTAACATAAAATGTTAGAATACTTAATTCCTTTATGCTAAAGTAATGATAATGGAATCGATAGATTTACTATCTTTAAATAAATTATTTAAGTTCCTATGATTAATTCCAATTAGTTGCTAATGTTAAATGTTAATAGGAATTTCCGCGTTAAGATAAAAATAAATGAATTTTAGATAAATATGATATTCCTATACTAAACATACTTAAGGCATGAAAATTCGATAAATATATCTTTATCTTTCTTTATTTTTATAATAAGTGCGTAAAAATAATTTTATGGGCAAATTGTCGCACTTGTATGAAATTATTATTTCACTTGACTTTATATTACTAAATCGATAAATTTTGTGTAGGATAACTTTAATTTTTGAGAATAAATAATTGGAGATGCGGATAATTAAGTTAATCGCTAAATAATGTTAGGAACCTTAATATTTAAGTTTAATCGATATTTATTCGATAAAAATGGTTAAGTATATTGGGGGGTTATTAGGCGTTCAAATCACTCTTGAGGATAAATCTTAGAAATTAAGTTGAGATTAGGAAACAAAGTGAAAAGACTAAAAGACCCTTACAATTCCATGCGAAACCAAACGACCCCTATGACAAAATTCCCATCACCGCAACTTCGACCAATTACATTTTAACCAATTCGATACGCAAACCTTTCGTAAACCGCGGCACCACAAAACCACTTGATCAAATTCACACTACATCTCACAACCATTTCAGCCGACTCTTTCTCTGCACAAGCCAAATCCGCAATCCATTGCACTCCAAATACCACGATACCAACCACTCTACTCTTTCATTTTTGATTCACAACAAAACCTCATTTCTTCCCTGCCTTGTCCGAGAGCATCCGAGAGAGTGAGAGAGCTGCTGGAAATTTTTGGTCCTGCCGTGAGTAGAGCAAAGCCAGGAAGGAGAATCTGCAGGAAGCTACACCATCTCACCTTCATCCGCAACCCAATTCCAGCCGCAACTCAAACCAGGACCACGTCTGAACTTGGCCGAGAGTGAGGGAAGACATTTCTGGAAAATTCGTGTGAGGGTTTAGCTATTAGCTGAGGTAATTTCTGAACTAAATAAGTTAATTGCTAGTGAATGAAGCCATATCAGAGGTTGTATGGGTTGATTGTGTAGTTGGATGATGAAATCAAGAGTTGAGAAAAAAATTCTGTTTTGGCTTGAAATTTTTGCCGAGAGGTTTCTTGATTAATGTAGCCTGATTTGGTTTAATGTTGTTATATAAGCTTATAACCATAACTAGTTACTTAATCACAAGTTAATTAGGTTCTGCTTGCGGCTAATTAGTTAGTTAAAAACATTTTGGTGTTAAAAGAGAAAAAGGAATTTTCACAAGTGAAAAATGGAAATTTCAGATTTTCGGATGCCCTGACCAGTCTCAATAAAAGGTTGATATCTTGGTGTAGGAAAATCCGTTTAAGGCGCTGTCAGTGGCGTTTGAAACTAGAATCACAGGCCTTTGTCCTGTAGAAATTTTGTATTTTTCCTCCATGTGTACTGCTGTCTGTGAATTTTTAAAGTGGACTGTTATGCATGAATGTCCTGTTTCCTTGTGAAACAGAAATTGGGTTTTGGATTGAGATTTTAGCCTACTTGTGGTTTAAATTCTTGATTAAATTGTGGTTGGAAATAATTGATTTTGTCAAGGGCTAATGATTGATGAAGCCCTTGGCCATTTGAATGATTGTATAAGTACTACAGGGTGACGAAAGTTAATTGCTGGAATGTCTTGGAGGCTTTACTTTTATTTTTAATTGCTTATGATGGGATTTCTGAAACCAAGTGCTAATGATTGATGAAGCCTTGGTTGATTTATTGAAAATTTATTGAAGGTGGGCTCTATGAATTCCCACCCTGAATGGATAACTGAATTGCTGAAATTGTTTAGACATCTGCGCTACTATTTTGTAAAACTGTGAGTTGATATAAATTGTTGAAGCACAGGGCTATGAATTAACGAGCCCTAGTGTTATTACGGTTTAAGTTCTAATTGTGCAATATTGAGAAAATGTGATTTTTGGATTGGAATCGAAAATGTGAGAAGTTGTATCAACCTTGTGACTCCAAGTAAACGCGTGACTAAGTAATTGAAAAACATTTTGCTCTAAGTCTTGAACGGTACAATTTTAGCATAGTACGACTAAACATAGTGTCTAATATTATATATATATTTTTTTACTTAAAAACTTGGGTAACATGACTTTTAACCCTTAAGTTAGACTAGCCTTATTTATTTGGGAAAAATAACTCTCCAAGACTTAAAACCTTAGTTTGTTTCAATTTCCTTCCTTCTTTATAAATCGTTTAAGGCTAGTTGTAACTAAGGAAAAGTTTTAAAGGGTGAGTCTTGATCACCTTAGCTATATGTATAGAAACTCGCTCGGCAAGAGAGACATTATTTTCTTTTAGCAAAACAGCTTTAGCAACGTTTGTATAAGAAACCTTATCTTGAAGCCTTAGCAATAAATTTTGCAAGCACCACCACTCAAAAGAACTTTTTCTCAAGGTATACTCTTAGCCTCGATATTAAATAGCTTGCCGACTTATTTTAAGAAAATAATAATAGTATTTTCTTTAAGAAAAGTATTCCAAGGAAAAACTAAAGGAAACAATTCTTCTACTTTCATCAAGATTCAACCTATGGAGATTCTTGATTTTTCTAAGGGAAAGTGAACTAGTAGTATATTAGATATACCTCTATATCTATAAGCTTAAAGACTGAGTTGAAACTTATAGTTTCAAAATTTGGTTTTTAGGATACTGCGAGGACGCGGAATTCGATTCCCAACTTGATATCTAAACTTCACTCTGGGTGAGTGTCCCTGCTTGTTCTATGCCTAATCGTTTAAAGTGCTTCCTTGACTTGTTATGTGATAAGTTGAAAAAAATTGGTTTCTGATCCATCGAAGTGAGCTGTGTGTACTTTATCGCACTAGCCGTTCGAGTGGTGACTTGTGCCAAAACATTTTCCTTCTGAATCCTTGATTCTAAATGTAGTTACGTCGTTGGGTGAATCCCTCGACGCGTGAATCTAACTACCATGAATCTAAATGTAGTTACGTCGTTGGGTGAATCCCTCGACGCGTGAATCTAACTACAAAAGTCACTTGGGTGAATCCCTCGACGCGTGTATCTGATTGCAATCACGTTGTTTGGTGAATTCCTCGACGCGTGTATCTGATTGCAATCACGTCATTGGATGAATCCCTCGACTAAATTTTATACGGGTATATCTCGAGTATACTGCGTCGGGCCCGAAGCAGAAGTATGAACGGTGACGGGTTAGGATTAAAATAAGTGGATCTACATGGACCATAAGTAGTGAGAGTTGACGGAGGGTCAACTACGATAATTGGTGATCAAGCGAGGAAAAATGGCTCCTGAGAGCCCACGTATCCTACCTTGTGCTGTTATACGCTTTTCTAACTGTTTAAATTTGTGCAGTTATTAATCGCTGTTTGAAATTATGTGATTGCATGTTTTGGGGCACCACTGAGCTTTAGCTCACCCCACGTTTATTGTTTTCCTTAACAGGTTCTGGAAACTGAGAGTTGGATGCTACTTAAGTTTTTCTTTTGGACTGTATTTGAATTCTATAACTTATTTTGTGGGCTGTAATGTGTTCTTTGGGATAGTGTATTTTCCTTTTTGGATTGCCACTTGAAACTGGAAAATGTGTAAACCCTAATTTGATTACTTGGCTTGTAAGTTGTATTATGGATTTATGTATTTATCTATTTTGATGGGTACGACTTATACTCCGGTTTTAGCACGTAGGTCGTTTAAGGCCTCGACTGGTTATTTTTATCATAGCTATCTCTGAAGTTAATGTGGTTTTAGGGATGATAATATTCGGGAAAATTTGTTTTGTAATAGATTAGGTTATTATTCGAAAGGATTTGGGTTAGTATGCGTGCGTGAGTCCTGGCGAGAGTTGGGCAGGCGGCCCGCCAACCCTTTGGTTCGCCTTAGGGGGAAGTGGGGTCGCCACACCCCTTGTCCCACGTTGGAAGTGGGAGAGGAAAAGGATTGATATTATATAAGATTTGGTCTCATAAGTTACTAGTTATTTGGAATAACCATTTTGGGACAGTGAATTTCGATACAAAAATTATTTGGGCCAACCATGGGCTTGGATGGTGACAAATAACTTACTAGAAGCTAGGTATATTTATGTTTAGAAGTCCTGAAAGCAGAGCAGTTCAGAATCTTGATAATGGTAAACTTTTTTAAATCTTAGTTTTTTTGTCTTAAATTTTTTCAAATAAAGGAAGGATGGAATTTAAGCAGTATAGGGGTTGAAGAGGAATTTGAATTCAAAATCTCTAATTTCTAAACTTTTCACTAAGCAATCGTCAAAACCAAAAAAAAAATAATAATAATAAGTTAAAAAAAAATGGGCACCTTGTGGTCAATGCTAGGTCCTGTTCGAAGATTTATTCCTTTGGTTTGTCATCATCTCCCTCTATTGAAATCTAAGTACCCTTGGTTGACAATTTGTTTCCCTGAGCAGCCATCAACGCTTTTATATAGTATTAGATTAGATTAGATTGTCAATGCACCATCAATATCCTTAAATATAATAGCTTAAGTATAGTAATCAAAATACTTTTAGTAATCTGTATGATTATTTTTCATCCTTTAATGTTTTAGTTTTAGGAAGATCACAAATGCTGCGTATAAAGCACGCCATAGGCTAAATTAAGGTAAATTAAGTACATTGCTAAAATGGAGAGCATTGCTAAATTAAGTACTTTAAGATAAAGACTTAAGCAGCAAGATCCATTTGATGTCAGCTGCTTCAATATCCACCTCAAAATAAATTAGCCTTTATTCTAGATTTAGCTTAATGCTAAGTCCCTTCACCATTCTTAGTAATAATTCAATTCTGCCTCAATTTTCTTCTGATCTTCAAGGTAAATGTACGATAAATTTCAAAATATATCCCAAATATATGAATTTCTTGAAACCATCCTTCAATCTCACTAGCTGCTCAACAAAATGTTCCATAAACACAAATATATTAATGAATTTGGAGTTGATTTGAAGAATTGACGAGAACCGCAAGCTAGAATTTTTCATATATTCAAACAAGAAATTGGAAAAATCTGACTAGCTTGCAACGAGTACTACATCTCAAGACAAGGGATCTTTTCAGTCACTCTTTTATTGTATCGAAGACCTACTCGCATCTATGAATAAGCAATACTGAGTGATTTTAGATGTGAAGTTGATTCCATGTGGTAGGACAACTTTGGTTTTCAAAAATAAGGGCAGTCCAATTCACTCAATACAAAAAAAAAAAATTTAAATGATAATATTCAAAGGAACGTCTATCTTACCTGAAAAAAAAACAAACAAACAAAAAACAATAAAAAGGAGATTGATATCCTATCCAGTATCCAGAGATTGAACAATAGCCACATTATATTATAATTCTTAATGATCATTAGCTGAACTATCAACTTTAGCAGTCAAGAAAGGCTGTAACTTGTATAAGGACAATAAATTCTTTATTCCGGCGTCCGGAGACTTGAGACGTGGACGCTTCATTAGTCAATAATAAAGTGTGGAATTCGACGAATATTCTTAGCTCGTTCAAGATAACAGAGAAGATTCACTCTTGTACAAGCAACAGGAACAGCTACTTAAACTATTGGATAATTTCATAAACCTTGGCTGAAGTTTTGGACAATTTCAGTATCCCTCTTATTTTCAATATTACGCTGACCATTCTTACTTTAACTAATGTAGTAACCAATTCAGCCCATATCAGTAAAAGAAATGGAATAAATTGACAAGAAATGGTGTCATCACATTTTGTTCCACATTTACCCTTATAGACCCTAAAAGAAATATTGTAACAAATTTTACTTCGTACCTTCGAACTTGAATCACTTTTCTATTCTCTTACTCTAAACTTTAATTTTGGACGCTTTCCATGTGATTGGAGGCAACAGCACAACAGAGCTCTTCTTAAGTCTCTGATCGTTAGTGTCACATGACCATTGCTAATTATGCTATTGCTTTTGAATGGAAATAGCATAAAAGTCTTGGGGAATGAACAAATTGAATAGACCATTTTGCAGAGCAGTGAAATATTCCGAAGCCGTGAAGCACAGTGATAAGCTACAAATTATAGTAATTTATATTTATTAATTGTCAATGAATGGTTTTATTTGAGCTATAATTAGAATGGAAGTTGCCTAATTTAAGTATATTTTGGTTTTTGCGGGAAAAGCACGCAATTGAGGAGGGGATGAATAAAAAACGCAACAAAAGAAGAAGAAACGTTGAAAGGGACTTTGTGAGGACTTCTTCCAGTTCCAATGATTTCTAAAGAAATTTCTAAAATTATGATGAATTTTAAAAAAATTCTACAAAGGGGGCATTTTGAGTATGGGATTCCGTCCAAGAGGTCTTCGCATTCAGCAAATGCGAGCTCCCTCAGCTCGCATTTGCTGAATGCGAAGTCTCTTGAATTTGTAACCAACGAAATCCAAAAAAAAAAAAAAAAAAAACAGACCTCGCATTTGTAAACAGTACGTAGGCCTGACCTCTTATCCTGTTTCTGAGCAACAGAGCATAGCCACGAATTTGAAAGCCATTTGCCAAGTGAAAAGAAAATGTGCAGTGCAAATGGGACACAAAATTGATTGGGGAGTCCTGTTGAGGTAGTACAAGTGGCAAATTGGGAGGGGAGAGAGAGGCGCAGCTGGCTAGCTTCACAGAAATAGGTTCCGAACAGGGGTCCAAGCTCTACAATGGCGCAGAGCTTC
The DNA here is from genome assembly GCF_003713205.1 of Coffea eugenioides. Taxonomy (NCBI): domain Eukaryota; kingdom Viridiplantae; phylum Streptophyta; class Magnoliopsida; order Gentianales; family Rubiaceae; genus Coffea; species Coffea eugenioides. The sequence continues at coordinate 29,155,093 of NC_040038.1, forward strand.
CAACGAGAAAGATGTGAGGGATTTCATCTGCCGATCCTGGAAGCTTGGACTGGTGTCTAGCTCAGCAAAAGAGAAGAGAGAGTGAGCTGGATGGAGAGAGTGAGCTCCAATTTCTGCAGGTTAGGAGACAGATTAGAATGCCGTAATTATGAGCTCTGCCTTTTTTTCAGATTGAGTACCTCGCATTCGAGAAATGCGAGGTACCTCAGCTCGCATTCGAGAAATGCGAGGTGGCATATACGACCTTTGTTGTTTTTTACTTTTTCTCAAAACCTTTCTCTTTTTTCTTGAAACACTGACCTCGCATTTGTGAAATGTGAAGTCTTTGAACTAGCGTTTCACAAATGTGAAGACCATAATCCTAGAATTAGCTTCAAAAATTACCCCCCTTGTAAAACAACTTTTTTTTCTATCACAATTTAAGAATTTACTCTGATTTTTGAGCATAACAAGTTTGCGGCCAGAGTTAGAGCCGGTCTTCGGGCCGAACTTTATTGGAAAACCCATTCAAACTCGATTTTTGGTAAGTTTTCAAGACCTATTCCTACCACATTTCGGATGCAACTTTGAGAGACTATAAATAGGACATTCTAGGATATTTTTAGGTTAGAAAGCATTTAGCTTACATTAGTTCATCCTTTTTATATCTTCTTTTCTTGAGAGATCACAAAGGAAGTGTTGAAGAATCAAAGAGAAAGTTCAAGATGGAGATTGGAGTAGGGAAAAATTGAGAAGTTTTCTTTACTTTTAACTTCTTATTTTGTCTTTCATTTGAATTCTTGGATTTATCTATGAATATGTTGAACTAATTTATAGCTAGACTTAAGATTTTGTGAAGGAGATTTGATTATTTGTTCTAGATAAATTATTCAATTTTTTCTTTGATTTATCTATCTTGCCTTTATTACATATTTATGTTTGGCCACTATAGATATGCTTTTAGGGTTTGTATTGAATTGAGAAGCGATATACAACCATATATTAGATAAATAAACTTACTTAACCTAATTATGAATGTGGGTTAGGATTTGTATGGCATAATCATATCACCTAAAATCTTAAAGGGTTTAATTAAATACCTATGATCTTGAGAGCAATGTGAGATTTCATTAGACACAATTTAGATGTATCGAGAGATAATTAAAATACTTTTACGTGATACGTCTTTGACATGTAATTGAAAATAATTGGATAATGATTCCAATTATGAATCAAAATTTGAAACTCTAGTCTTTTGCTAATTGTTTTCTCACCTATATCTTATTTGATTTGATTACTTATTTAATTTCTTAATTAGTGACTAAAAACCCTCTAAATTTAAATTTTATTATTTTTATTAGAATAATTAAAGTAGAAAAAATTAACTCATTCCTATATGTTTGACCCTGAAGTACTCCAAGTGAATTATTATTTCGATCAACCCTATACAGTTATAGAAATTCATCGATCACACAGCAACTAAAAAAAAATTAACGCACAATAATGTCATGAACACAGTTCCCATCTTAGTTGTTCAACATTCACGGTGGATTTCAATTAGTGGTAAATAGATAAAGGCATCGAAAAAAGTAATCTAATTACTAGATAATTGAATTTATACTACAGCATATTTCTTTTTTCTACTGCAAAAACTTAACTAATTTAAGACAATGTAGTCCAAGCTAATTGAAGATTAATTTCCCTAAAAAATGTTCATGATAAAAACTCAACAAAGAGATAATACAACAGCTTACTTTTGGAGGTGATCTTATATGGTCTTTATTAACAAACTAATTAGCCACTTAAGCCTTTTTTTTTTCCTTTTGGGACTACACATGACAAAATGAGGAGTGAATCAGTCGCTTAGTATCTAAAATTTTCCCTCCATAATTAGTTCAACCTGATTTAAGACTAAATTTTTACTATAGGAATGTTCGTGATTCAGCAATGAAAGACCATATAAACTTATTTTGGGAGATTTGTCCTAGAAGACAAAAAATGAGCAACCAATCAGAAAGTCGTACTTACATATCAAAATCGATACAGCCTACTTAATTCACCAGCTATGTATATTTCATCCATTTTCACATAATAGAAAGAACAATAATGCATGGCATTATCCATCGTAAATTGCTCATATAACATCAAGATATCATGGTGTGGACCTCAAATGACTCGTCATGTCTACTGGCTACATTTTAAACATATCTTATGGCCAGAATGTTCATCTTATCAACTTCACGAGTTTAGTCATGGTACCATACCATTAAATTAAAAAAATTTCCACCGTTTACCTTTTATAGACGTCAAGGAATATAGCTAATAACGCACTTTTGGCAGCAAGCTTCCTTCACCCAATTAAAGATTTTCGGAGCTTAAAGTTCAGCTCCTAAAGCTCTTCTCCAAGGCTCACCAACCAACAGAGAAATTACTTTTAGCAAAGTTGTTAAATTTTGGCACCAGGTTTTGATGGCATCTTGGCAAGATTGGAAGATTATATTGCGCTTCTAAGATAATGTTTAAAAAAGCTATTTTAGTGAGGGCATTATGGTCAATTTGTCCCTGATGATATTGACATTAGGTCCCATCAACATCAGAAGGGAGCTCATTGCATTATTGGATATAACAAGGGTGCTAGTGAAATTATGAAAACCCTCAAGGAAGGTATTTGAAATTAACCCTAAAATACTCATTCCACGCAAGGCGTGGCGTTCCCCTCCTAGTTCCTATAAATAGGGCTGCAACTCAATGCACTTATCACTCGACATCAATAATTTAGCACATTATTTACATTTTGAGTGAGATTGTGATCAAATGGCATCTTCAAAAAATTTGCTCTTTCTTATTGGTGTTCTTTTTGCACTTGTGTACCTCATTTCCTCTGATGCAACAGCTGCAGGTGCCTAGTCCCTTTTTTTCTTTTCCTTTCTTCCTTTTTTTTTTGGCTGCACCTAAATACTTAAATGAATGGAGATTTGGAGACTCATTATTGGAATGTGAATTTTTATGCAAGTCATATTAATGTGCTAATATCTTTTTCATTGTTTAGCAAAAGTAAATTTGGGTTGCTTCTATCAATGGTTAGTGGCACATCTGATTTTTCATGCATCCTTATAGTATTGCTGTAAGGATACACGTTCCATAGTGTCGCACCAAAGATTAAACTAACGTCGAAAACCAAATTAAATGCTTCTAATTATAATTTAAAGCAAAATAATTCCCCTTATAAATGGACGAAACTCCCTGCCAACAAATCCAAATTCAAGAAAAAAATTTTCTTAAGGGGAAACTCTGCCAAAATTTTCTTAAAATAAATAAAATATTTACTTAAAAAAATAAAGCAAAATAATTCATATCCAAGTCGCACCATCTTATATGCCTAGACTGTTTTGTTTAATCCATAGTATTCTTTTCTTTGCATATATCTTGCAAATTTTCAGCCTAGCCGGTCACCTAACGTTCGCAGCTTAAGATAAAGCTCCAAATATTTATGTCTCCTTGTGTCTTGAAACAGATCAGAAGAGCGTGAAAACCACTGGTGTCCACGATGCCAGTTCAGGCGAGGTTCATCAGGATAGCAAAAGCGAAGATCGTTGCAGACATGGTTGCTGCCACTGGTACCATGGACACTGCCAAAGATGCTGTCGAACTGCCGAGGAGACCCCTGAAGTCACATCTGGAGATGAGGATACCGTAACCGCAGATCGTTGCAGACATGGTTGCTGCCGCTGGTACCATGGACATTGCCAAAGATGCTGTCCACCTGAAGATCGTTGCAGACATGGTTGCTGCCACTGGTACCATGGACATTGCCAAAGATGCTGTCCACCTGCTGAGGAGACCCCTGAACATCGTTGCAGACATGGTTGCTGCCGCTGGTACCATGGACATTGCCAAAGATGCTGTCCACCTGCTGAGGAGACTTGCAGACATGGTTGCTGCCACTGGTACCATGGACATTGCCAAAGATGCTGTCGAACTGCTGAGGAGACCCCTGAAGCTACATCCGGAGATGAGGTCAAAAATTAATCCTAAATAAATAAGGCCGTGACACAGGATCCGTGACACCTATATTATTACCTTAATATGTTATGTTGTGTTTGCTTTTAATGGTTGATTTCCTATATGTGTAAAAGACTTGTGCGGCTTCTCTTTGAATTGATGTAGAATCAACGGGGGAAGCATGTAATGAGTACTCAGTTCGAGTGCTCTTCTTATGTTGTTGTCATGTTGAATAAATAAATCTACTTGATCATCTACTACAATTGATGATCTTCTTATGTTTTTTTTCACTTTATCTTCCTTCAAGATTTTTGGTGGAAATGCTTCATTTATACGAATTTTCCTAGTTAGTAAATGCTTCTATTACACTTGTACAATACACATTTAAAAGTATAACACAACAAAAGCTTGTGTAGTTCATATATTTAAAAAATATTCATACTTTTCAACTAAACTATAAAAATATGTAATAAATTCTTTATACATTATACTTTACGAACTATACTTTAAATTTTAAAAATATTTAATAGTATCACTTATCAATAACTCCACATGTTAATTTGTCTTCCAATTCAGTAAATTATAGTAGCTAATTCTCAAAGCTGACCGACACCAAAATTCCCTCACTTGTTCAGCTCCTAGTGGATTTATATTAATTACATTGCATTTATTTCCTAAGCATGAGTTTTGTAACCCCTCATATTAAATCTCAATGATTGATTTTAACGGTTACCAAGGCGTCGTCTAGTAATTAGGTTTAGCTATTAATTTGAACTAGACTTCTACAATTTCGGGTTTTGCTTAGAAATCAGTCTGATAGGTTAACTTGCTTCGTCCAACTTTATGAGTTGCTTCTTTTTTTTTTCCATATTTGACATTTCATCTTACTTTAATATGGGGACCAAGTTAGTATTGTTGACATTTCATATCTAAGACTTCTTAATTAATTGATTTGTTATAAGAACTATAACGTATGCGTGTTTTGTAAGCTTTCATTTTTTTTTTTTTTCAATTCTTGTGGACCAGCAACGGATAGTTTCTTCTAGTACCAATCTTCCTTTGAAGTTCTTTATTTTTTTTTGCGTGTCCAGATGTAAATTAAAAGAACCAACAACTTTGAACAAGTCTATATCTAGTAAAGATAGATATAAAGAGGGATACTATATCACTGCAACAAAAAAGGGATTTGGCGAGGAGCAAAAGTCCATGCCAAAAGTTTTGACTTCCTCGCCAATTAATTTCAGCGAGAAAAATGCTTCCTCGTCAAGTTTCTTGCTAGATGCTCGTCGCTAAAAGTTATTAGAGAGGATGCTGCTGCTTTTCTCGCTAATGAAACAGATCAATAGCAAGGGTTGACCTCCTCGCCAATCTGATTCAAATACTATGGCGAGAAAAGCTTTCCTCACCACTAAAGTTAAAAACTCCCCACAAAAACCAGTAGTTCCTAGCAAATAGTCAAGGTGTTTTGCTAGGAAAAATAGCGCATCCTTACCAATAGTATAGAATTAGCAAGGAGTCTTTTGACAAATCTGCAATGCCTCGTGTACCAGTAAAACATTTTTGGCCAGGAAAGTTTCCTCTCTAATAAGCGATAATTGATTATTGTCTACCTGTTTGGTGGGAAAATGTTCCTCTCCAATGCTGTTATGAACATTTCTTAATCCCATTTAGCATGCTAATCTTAATTCTCTGAGCAAATTACTGGGTGGTTTTATTAGAAAATTTAGCTGCAAATAGCTTCAATTTGGCTTCTCATGTGTCTGTTGTACATTTTCCAGGTTCTTATAAGTATCAAATTGTTTGGCAAAAATTTTTTTTAATGAATCATGACCAACGTAGCTGCTCATTAAATTTAAACTCATAAGCCCTAGTATTTGATAGCTTTTTGGAATATCACTTGGTGCCAACAACCCCCTTTTGCTACTTTGATAAACATTCAATAGAAAACATACAAAAGCTTTGGTTAGCTAAAAATAATTGCTAGCAAAGTAATACATCAACATCCAGCTCTTTCAACATCTTGAGCCATACAATAGGAAGTGCTTGAAATCAATTGGCAATCCAAATTTTTTTTAGCTCATTAACCATCCAAGAAATCGCAACTTCAATAAGTCATTACAAAAGAAGATTTCATCAAGAGAACACCACAAAAAGGAGAAGCAGAAAAAAAGTATAAGAGAGAGAAAGAGAGTTAAACTAGTCATATGGACACATATTTGTCACCTCAGTATTTCCAATTCCTTAATTCAGTCCAGTTATCTTGGAACTCTATCAGCAATCCATGGAACATTTTTTAAATGACAATATGCTGTTGCAACCTTCTGGGGAAGACTTCAAAGGTTCTATGATAGGTTGCATTTTTGTCATTAATTCTATGATTATTTTCCTCATTTATATTACCAAATATTGTATTAATTGATTGATTCTACTTATATTTGGTATTTTGTGTCAATTGTAGGAAGGTGGAGCAAAAAATAATAAAAGAGGTGATTTTTCAAGAGTTTTCCATTTCAAGATGGAGTTTACGCGGAGTATTGGATGAAAATTAGGAAACTACCACTTTTTATTAGATGTCTTATTAGGGAACAATTAGCAATAGTTGGAGAAGTTTCCTTTTGCAATTAGAATTCTATGTTTAGTTGGCCAATGGACTGCCGAAATAATGGACTTCAATTAGGAAACAAAGAGAGAAAAAAGGCCGGAATCCCGCGTGATTACTACCTTGGAGGGAACAAGAAAAAGGAGACGTCCGCTGGTCTCTTCTTTAGTGAGTCTTTTGGGAAAAACCAATGGTTATCGATGGTGTCCTGCGGATCTCTCCTGAGGATGTGTAGCTAAATCTCCGTTTTCTAGTCGAATGTCAATTTGAGGACTCGATTCCAAACATATTGATAAGAGAATATTTAATGTACATTTTGTACAAGATTGCCATGAACTTTTGATATGTTTTGAGAAGATTAAAGCCATATTTGAACTCTTTTGGTGATAAATGCTTAAATATTATTTAAGTGTTCAAAACTTGATAAATGAGTGGATTAATGCGTTAATTTTGTGAAATTGTGAAGGATATTGATATATGAAATTCATGCACGAGATGAAGGAAACGTAAGGATCATCCAGAGGATAAAGTACAAAAGAAACTAGGAGCAAAAATGAAGAAAAAGGAAAGAAGTGAAAAACTGAAAATTGATCAGCACAGATTTGAGCTCGGATCCGTGTGAACAAAGGGCGATCCGAGCCCTTGTCTGTACTTCTGGAGCAGTGCATCTGAGGCCAGACAATCCGAGCTCGGATTATTAAGAGAAAGACCTCGGATCAGCCTTGATCCGAGCTCAGATCGTAGTGCACACCTCGGATCCAGGGCTCGGATCTGCCTCTCTTCTGCAAGTGGCACAGCCGTTTTTTCTCATTTCACACAACTTTCCAGCTATCTTGGGTGAGAGAATTCGATGGCACATGCTTTTGGAACAAAAGGGAAGACAAAATGAGTTATTGATAAGTCAAAACAACATTTCTTTTGACTTTCTTTACAAAATCTGAGTTGTTGGAATCATGAAGGAGAAGAAAGTGCCTTTCTACCACCTTTTATGCAGAGAACCAAGGAGAAGTCAGGCATCACCATATGGAGGAGTTTTTCATCTTGTAATATTTTTCTCTCTAGCTAGAAGTTCTAAAAACAAGCACTTGGAGATTTCACTTGTAATCATCTTGTACAAGACATAGCAGAAATTTGAGGGTTTCACCATTAATTGGCTAAGCTTTTCTTTATCTTTCTTGTACTTGTACTTTATGATATTTTGCATTAATAAACTTGTGAGTTTGATTGTTATATTATTCATGAGTAGCTAAATTTCTTTATCTAGAGAGTAGATAAATGATATGAATTGAATGTGATTTAAACTTGTTATATCTTGTATTAACTTATCTATTTGTGCAGTTGTAATTACTTGTTGTTGTTTGATCACCAATAGCATGTTTATAGTTGTTATTAGTCAATGAGAATTGGTAGTAACAATGGAAAAAATATGAGTAGAGCTTGAGTTGTTTGTTCATGAAAATAGATGTACACTTAAGTGGATTAGCTAGCATTTCATGAAGGAAAACAGAGTAGAACTAGTAGTTCACCATGAAAATAGGGAAAACTGGATTACTCTAGGCCATTTTATCATGAGAATGAGATTTGGCAATATTGAAAATGAATCCCTGGTTAAACAACAATAATAACAAGAGGTAAATCTATTCATTTGTGTTGTTTATACCATAAGTGGAATCTACATCCCTAGATTTATTCTTGAGTGAAATTTATCCATTTGCATTTAGCATTTGTTAAACTAGATTTATAGACAACAACATTATAATTTCTCTGCTCAAATTCATTTATAAGTCTAAATAATAGAGAAAATAAGGGCCTAGTACTTGTTTAAATTGCTCCTCATGGGATCGACTCGATACATACCATACATTACGATTTCGACCTGTATAGTTGCAGTCAACGGGTATAAAATCGGATTCAAACTTGCATTGATATAAAAATTCCTTCAAGTTTTTGGCGTCGTTGCCAGAGAGTGGCAATATTAGGGTCTAATCATCTCTATTAATTTAGATATTTCTATTGTTTTTAAGTTGTTTATAGTTGATTTTGCATTAATTTAGTTTTTGACAATTAAAGCTGCATAATTTCTCTTATTTCTATTTATAGTAGATGCATCGAACATATCGAGAAGTTACACCTTTCGATCCAAAAATTTGAGAGGACACTTCGTAGACAAAGGAGCGATATACCGCATCAAGAGGAACAAGAGATTTGACAGCCGATAGAGGAAATTTTGAAAGAGCTACCGTTTGAGGAAGAAATGGCGGAAAACAAACCAAATAGGCGAGTTTTACGAGATTTTGCTTTACCGGGGACACAAAGATCTCAAACTAGCATTGCAAAACCAACGGTAAATGCTAATAATTTTGAGATTAAACCATCACTGATTCAAATGGTTCAACAATCTCAATATCGGGGTAATGCAACCGAAGATCCAAATTCTCACTTGTTAACATTTCTTGAAATCTGTGATACAATTAAATTTAATGGTATTAGTGATGATGCAATTAAACTTTGATTGTTTTCATTTTCACTAAGGGACAAGGCCAAGGTTTGGTTATAATCTCATCCTCCAAATACTTTTACTACTTGAGCTGAATTAGCTAAGGCTTTTCTTAATAAATTCTTTCCACCTGGAAAAACTGCTAAACTTAGAATGGATATAACTAGTTTCTCTCAACAGAAAGGAGAGACATTGTACGAAGGTTAGGAGCGCTATCAGGAATTACAACGAAGATTCCTCATCATGGTTTACCAGATTGGCTTATAGTGCAAACATTTTACAATGGTCTCACTTATCCAACAAAGACGCATGTAGATGCAGCAGCGGGAGAAGCATTGATGGGAAAATCAGCCAAGGAAGCTCAACAATTGATTGAAGAAATGGCCGCTAATAACTACCAATGGGCCAACGAACGAGGTAATACAAGGAGAACCGTAGGTATGCTTGAAGTAGATACCTTAAATATGTTAAGTGCAAAGATGGATAATGTGGTTAAGATGCTTAATAGGCATGTTGGTTCTAGCTCTAATCAAGGAGTAGTTGTTACATGTTCTACTACTTGCAGCGGAGATCATGATGATTCTATGTGTTCTAGCAGCGAACAAGTTCAATATCTCAACAATTACAACCGTCCACCCCAAAATAATCTATACTCCAATACCTACAATCCAGGATGGCTTAATCATCCGAATTTTGGATGGAAGGATCAAGGGAACCAACAAAAACCAGTTAATCCACTGGATTTTCAACCGAAGCAACCACTTCCAGAGTCCAAACCAGCTTGGGAATTGACAATTAAGAAGCTGGCAAATGTATCAAATGATAAAATTGAAAAGTTAGCTAGTGCCACTACTCAACGATTTGAAAGAATTGAGGGAATAATGGACAAACTCACCAATATGTATAGGAATGTTGAGATCCAATTAGGGCAAATAGCAAATGCAGTTAACAATCGCAACCAAGGGGATTTACCTAGCAAGACTGAGGTGAACCCAAGGGAGCATGTGAATGCCATAACCTCCATAGTGGTAAGGAAGTAGGTGAGCCACCTGTAGTTGAAAGTGAGAGAAAATATGAAAGAAGAGAAAACAAGCAGTTGAGTGAGTTAGGAGATGATAACAAAACAATTGATGGGAAAGAAAATGTGGAAGAGTGTGAGCCACAAATTGAAGAGGCAACACTAATTCCTCTACTGGTGCCATTTCCTCAAAGATTGAAACCTTCAAGAAATGACAAAGAATTTGAGAAGTTTGTTAACATTTTCAAACAATTACATATTAACATTCCTTTTGTTGATGCTATTTTACAGATTCCTTCATATGCAAAGTTTCTCAAAGAAATAATGACTAAGAAAAGGAGGTTAGTAGATAGTGAAACAATTGCATTAACGGAAGAATGTAGTGCCATCATACAAAATAAATTGCCACCAAAGTTGAAAGATCCGGGGAGTTTCACAGTTCCTTGCACTATCGGTAATGTAGAATTTTCTAAAGCACTATGTGACCTTGGTATGAGTGTTTCATTGATCCCTTTAACTGTGGCTAGGCAATTGGGGTTGAAAGAGTTAAAACGTACTAACATTTCCTTGCAATTGGCTGACAAGTCTATTAGACATCCAATGGGCATTTTGGAGAATATGCTTATTAAAGTGCAGAAATTCATTATTCCTGTTGATTTTGTTGTTTTAGATATGGAGGAAGATGTCAATGTACCTATTATATAAGGTAGACCATTTCTGGCCACTGCAGATACAATAATAGATGTTAAACGTGGTAAATTTAAGTTCCAAATTGGTGAAGAGGAAGTGGAGTTTGATTTGAGTAAAGTGGAGAAGTATCCCTCTTTTACTGACCATATTTATTCTATTGACATATGTAATGAATTAGCATTAGAGATAAGTCAAGTTAATCTTGATGATGATTCTCTTGAACTTTGTCTTAATGATGTAGGCTTACAAGAGGAACAAGTTGAAGAAATGACTGAATTTTTGCAGGCACAAATTCCTTACAAAAGGAGAAATGCGTATGAGGAGTTAGGGCTGAGCAAAGGGCTACCTCCACCATCGTGTGAGCAAGCTTCACGGCTTGAGTTTAAGCCACTCTCTAAACACTTCAAATATGCATTTCTTGGAGAAAATGAGACATTGCCGGTGATTGTCAATACTGCACTAGATGAGGAACAACTAGGAAAGCTTTTACGTGTTTTGAGGAAGCATTTAAAAGCTATAGGATGGACAATTTTTGATATCAAAGGAATTAATCCAACTATTTGTATACACAGGATTTTGTTAGAAGAAAATTCTAAGCCGGTGGTTGAAATTCAAAGAAGGTTAAATTCAAACATGAAAGAAGTGATAAGAGTACAAATCCTTAAATGGCTAGATGCAGGTATAATTTTTCCAATCTCTGATAGTGTTTGAATTTCTCCTATTTATGTAGTGCCAAAGAAAGGGGGGATAAACATAGTACATGGTAAAAATAATGAAATGATTTCCTCTAGAGTTGTGGTTGGGTGACGAGTCTGTACTAATTATAGAAAACTGAATGCAGCTACTAGAAAGGATCATTTCCCTCTTCCTTTTCTTGATCAAATGGTAGAAAGATTGGCTGGATATGAATTTTATTGTTTCTTGGATGGTTTTTCAGGATACAATCAAATAGTCATTGCACTGAAAGATCAAGATAAAACCACATTCACTTGTCCTTACGGCACTTTTGCATTTCGAAAAATGCCTTTTTGATTGTATAATGCACCGGCCACTTTCCAACATTGCATGATGGCAATTTTCTCTGATTTTAATGAGAAAATCATGGAAATCTTCATGGATGACTTTTCTGTATTTGGATCTACTTATGATCATTGCCTTAACAATTTAGATCTAATTTTGCAGAGATATGAAGAAACAAACCTTGTACTCAATTGAAAAAAAATGTCACTTCATGGTTTGTGAGGGTATTGTTCTAGGGCACAAAATTTCTTCACAAGGTATTGAGATAGATCAAACCAAGATAGAGGTTATTGAGAGAATGCCTCCACCTACCAATGTGAAAGGCATTCGAAACTTTCTTGGACACAGGAAATTTTGATAGGGTGTTAATTGTTAGTAATTTTATTGTTAATTTTCCCCTTTGTCCTTGCCAAATATTGTTTAAATTGTTAATATATACTTATTTTTGGTATCTGGACGTAATTTCAGGGAATGGAGCAGAAAACTACCAAAAAGAAAGGAAACAAGAGACAATTGGGCTAGGGCCCACCTTCTGTACTTCATTGGCTCAAGTCCTACGGGAGATAGCATTAGTAATCTTTTTTTGGCTTCTAAGAGGATCATCGGCGGGGACCACGAGAGGAGAAAAGGCTTTTCTTCATTTGGCCTTTAAGAGAAAGAACGTAGAGAGGCTCAAGACAAGAAGAAGAATTCGGCAGGCTTGTGCTACTTCGTGGGACCAAAAAATTACATTTTCGGCTGCTGATGAAGAGAAGACTCGTACTTGGAGTCCTACTATCAATAGGAAGCAATGAGCAATTCGGCAGGGCATTCTTCTAGTAGTTTTTGGACTCTAAATTTCGGCGGGGACCACGGAGAGAAAGCATTAGGGATTAGTCATTTTGGCTTTAAAAAGAAAGAAACGTACAGGCGGCTATTATCACTAGTTTTTAGGGAGTTAGCTTTTTAGCATAGTCTAGTTTGTCCTTTTTTCTTCTTTGCCGTCTCTTCTAGGAGGACGGCGGAAACATAGCTTTGTTTTAGAAAATGACTTCTGCAATTTCGCATGGTTGTTCTCCGTTAATGGAGGACTAACCTCCTACTTCTAGTCAAGGGGACAACTGAAGATTTGGTTCAACAATTTGTAGACACCAAATTTCTGTCGATTTTTAATATTTTCTCAAAATTTTCTATTTAATGAATTATTTATTTTTTAGCATTTTAATGTGCATTTTTCTCAATTTTGCAGGTTTGTTTAAAAAAAAAAAGAAGACAAAACAACAACAAAAATAAAACTAAAAAAAATAAATAAAAAAAATAAAAAAAAATAAAAAAATGAAGTCAAAATCAAATTATTACTAAACTTACACATTTTCATCATTTTCCCCACAAAATACACTTAACCCATTCCTACACTCAACTTTCTTGTCATTTGGGTAAAAAAAATAATCATTTTGACAAAACACACACACAAGCTCCTCTTTTTCTCTCCCAATGTACATCTCTCGGCTCTCTCCCTGACAGAACAGAAGAAAGAAAAAAAAAGCTCCTTCCGGCTCCCTTCCCTCTCCCAATATACACACACAGAATCAAACACAAGAAGGCAAGCAATCGGGCGTGAGGAGATTGGAATTTCATCAAAATTTTAACTAAGGTCATAAGAGGTATTAACACTTCCATTGAACTATTTCCCATCTTTTCTATTTATCATGTTGAATTCATGTATTATTGGTTGTTCCTGCTGTTTTCTTGTTGTTGCTGCTGGTGTTTGTTGAAATTTTGGAGTAATCCACGAATGATATTAAGGGAAAAGAAATGGGCCTGTGAATGCATGTTAAATGCTTGATAAAATGCCGAAATGGAAAAACGGATTAAAAAGCTGAATATTGTGCATGTTGTTGTCAAAATGGGTGACCATTAACTAGCAAAGATCTGAAAATGTTGGGATATCTAAATATTTTGGAGTTTTGAGCTTTAAAGGCATGGAAGTATTTTTCTTCATTTAGGGGCTGTTTTTGCTTTAATTTAGCCTTTTTATGTTGTTTCTTGTCAAATAAAAAATCATAGTTGTATTGTAGAAGTTGTAAGAGTGTTGTAGTATAATTTTCATGATTTTTGGTGAAGGTTTAAGGGGTTAAAAAAAATAAAAACTGAACTGATTTCTTGGCATTTTGACCACTTTTGGGTCATCTTTTGTAAAAACTAACTCCGAAAATGGAATCTACGCGAAAAATGGAGTGGGGAGGTGTATTTTGAGGATTTTTGGTGGCCGGAGAGGTCACCGGCGGTGGCGGTCGGCGGCGGCGGCGCCACCGGCAGCCTCCATGGCCACTAGCTGAAGAAGCTTCAGCTGGCCGAACAAGAAGAAGAAGAAACGATTGGGGAAGGAAGAAAAGAAAGGAAAGAAAGAAAGAAGAAAAAAGAAAAGAAATTGGGCTAATGTTTTTTTTCTGATGGGCCAAGAGTTAGTTTTGGTTGGGTTTTGGAAATGGGTTTTGTTTTATTTTTTTGGGTTTCGGTTGGGTTAGAAGGTTAGAGCCCATGCATTGTTTTTGTTGGGCTTGAGTGATAAAAAGATGGGCTAGCCTGCTCGTTTGGCTTGGACTTTTGGCTGGGCTTAGGCAGTGTTCGGCCCAAAGAAATAAAATGATGGCCCGATGGCCTTTCCTTGCCCAAATCAGAAATCGAAATTTTCACTTTAGCCCCTGACCTTTGGAGTAGTTTCACTTCGGCCCAGAACATTTTAAATTTGTTTCACTAAGGTCCTTAATTTAATTGCATTTTGGTCCTTGAATTTTATCTTTCATTTAATTTTGACCCCTGAACTTTGGAAAATATAATTTCTGTCCCCAACAGTTTTTCAATTTTTGCAATTCAGTCCCTGATGAATTTTGACTCTCTTTATTATGATTGTTTCTTTTCTTTAATAGCTAATTATGCTACTTTTGAATATACTTAACTTGTAATTTTTAGATTTGCTTAAATTTCTTTACGTCTGACATATTAGTGTGAATTTAGTGCTTGTATTATTATTTTCTTTTTCAATTAAATTGGTGCCATGATCCTTTTGTTCATTGTGAGTATAATTAGGACAATTTGACTCCATTTAGTCACCACTTCAAACGGGAGGTACTCCTATTTTATTATTTCAATGTCAATTACGTGCTCTTATGTGCTCCTATGTGTTCCTATGTGTTTATATATCTTTATATGCTTTATTTATTTGATTTAAATATTCATTCAAATTTTCTTACATATGTTTCAGTTAATTTTTATAATGATTCGAGAGGCATTTAAATACCTCAAAATGTAATAGATAGGATAATTAGATTTATTTCATTATATTTTTCCTTTCTAGATTGTAGTTAGGCGCTCCCCGATGTAATAGATAGGTTGCGTGTTTATGTGGCTTATGTGTTATGTGTTTTATCCGCTTTTCTTAGGATTTTGGCATCTAGATATTATGTTTACGTGTTATGTGCTACGTGCTCTTATGTGTTTATTTGTTTTAATTTATGCTTTATTTGTTTCACTATGAATTGTTAATGCATGATGTCACCACACTAGTCCAACGCTAGTTGTGGTTTCTCCCTCCGCTTACTTGCTAGTCCAACGCTAGTAAGGACTTTTAGAAATGGACTAGTCCAACGCTAGACCCTTTAGGTCATCTTGCGCTAGATTCATCTTTGTATGCTATTCACTACATTTTCATGCATATTTTCATTTTTTAGGATCTTTTCTCATTTGCATGATATTCCCTATTATATTATCCCCTACCCGCTATAGGTGCTAATCATGTCATTTAGAATTGCATCTCATTTAAACTAGTTCATTTGCTTGTTCATGTTAGGATAATTATTTTTCAAACATGGGAAATGGGTGATTATAACTTTCTAGTTTAAGTACCCTATTAATCCATGTATAAGAAAATTATGTCACGAGTTTTGCCTCCCGTACCCTTTATGTTGCATTCTCCTTTTCTTTGATCACTTATATATGTATATAATTTAATTTCTTTTATTTTATTTTAATTTCATCATTTGCATATTCGTGACACTTTCAAGGAATCATTTTGGCCTTCGCAATTAATGCGATTGGTTCAATTAAACCCCTTGAATGAACATTTTGTCCCTTTCGATATATTTAGATTTGCATCCATATAGGAAACATCCAAATATGATAAAATTAAGGGTTAGATTAGGAAAATTTTGACTAAACCTCGCAACTAGCTTAGACTAGGTTGAAAAGGTGCCTTAGGTTTGAGTCAATTGAACCTTTGCCTTCCCTTTCTTCAACCGTGACTCCCGAACCCATTTTCTCTTGTTTTCAAAGACCTGGAGTTGTCAAAAAGGGTTTTATTTTATTTTACTTTATTTTTGGGTGACTTGGTACACCAAAACTCAATACCAAGTGGCGACTCTTATTTTTCTAAAAAACCCTTTTAAGACTAAATTTTGGACCCAAATTGTCGCATTTTTTTTAAGTCCCATTCTAGGTCCTTTGTCACTTGTTTTAAAATAAAATCACATCTTTTTATAAACACCTTCTTTTTTCCATCGCGAAAAAATGGGGCGCGACAACTTGGCGACTCCACTGGGGACGTTAGAGAGTCCAAGCACTTGGTTTAGTTGTCTTTTCCCTTTTTAACACTTTTATTTATCAAATTTGGATGTTTTAGGTTGTATTTTTCTTTTTTAGGATGTTTTGCATGTCACACTCGTATTCGTTCCTTGTCTTTCGTGTATGTGATGAATGGTTTATTCATTTACTTATTTGTCACGCGCTTTGCATTGCATTTGGGTGGGGGGATAATACCCTAGAGCCTCGCGTTGGTTCTCGATCCCTCCCCTCCAAACCAAGCACTAGCATACGTGCATACGTTTTATTTTTTATCCCTTATTTTTTTTTCTTTTTAGTGGCTTGTCACGCCACTCCACCTTATTAGGATTAGGCGACCCACTTGGACGTGTGATCGCGACACGATGTGTGCGTAGCATGTTCCGAGGGGTCACTCAATCTTCCATTTTAAACTTTGGGTTGATAGCCTTCAGTTTTTAATCGAAGATTGAGGATATTTGATAGATTCACTCAAACACGTAGCCGTGACACGATGTGTGCGTAGCGGTGTTTGGGGAATCGCTCGAGCCACCGACAAAGACCCTTGGGATTGATGACCCTTGGTTACGAGTCTGAAAGCTCGGGGACCTAAAACCTATCAGGTCTAGATGCATTAGTGAGCCAATACCTCATGCATCCATGATAGTTTACCTAGAGTAGAGTCTGCCTTACCTTATTAGGGACACTATTCACGAGAGGAGGGATCCAACCCCTATTTTCCTTTTATTGCTTTATTTTTTTGTATTGTTTTGCTACAATGTGTTATGTGTATTTATCTGATTGAACTAACTTTTCTTGGTTCTTGTTTCCATTGCATTCATAAGCCCTAGGAAATAAGAGTCCTGGCATAATACTCTTTAGGAGCCTACCCTAATTGATGTGACACGTTTAAATTCAATGCTTCTCATTTGCAGCATGAATACATTTCATTTTAAGCTCACCCCGGCATACAAAAAGAGGTTCCTTTAGATCACGTTTCATTTATGTACTGCATATTTATTTGCTTTAATAAACTGGCATCATGCATCAACTATAGAGGGAATGCCGCATAGGGGATCCCACGTTAGAAATAAGCCACTCTGTGTCTCGGATATGTAATCCAATGAGACTTGCACGTTTATATTTTTTGTACCATCCAAAAGGGGTAGTGCACAAGGTAAGGTAGGATTCGATCCCTTCCGTGTGACGGCATTGAGAATGATGGAACAGTTTTTACGCATTAGAATATGAGCCTTTAATAATCACTTTTTGGCCATTTTATCAGAATTGGTAAAAATTCCTTGCGTAAAGGACATTAAATTGAAGAAATTCACAAATTTCTCATTGTTGAGATGATATGTATGTTAAGGCCAAATCTTGATTTCCGAAGGCTCATAGACTAATGAATCATAATGAATTTTTGAAAATTTTCAATGGGTAGACAATTCAATCAATTTTTGGAATAAACCATCAATTGCATTGGACCATTTTATTCATCAAATTCATCCAATCCATTTTTTCCTATTTCTTCACTTTTAGGACTAAGTCAATTTTGAATAAATCATCAATTTCGTTTGATCAATTTACCCTTTTTTAGGATGATTCGGTCAATTTTGAATAAATTAAATTTCATTCAATTCATGTGACCAGTTTACCTATTTTTAGGGCAATTTCATTGATTTTGATAAATCATCAATTTCATTCATTCCATTTTTACATCTAAGATGATTGAATCAATTTTTTTTATAGATCATTCGATCCTTACAATTTTGCTCATTTTTAATTTCATTTTCATTCAATTTCATTTTGGATAAATCATCAATTTCATTCTGTTCATTTGGTCAGTAATCCAGTCGATTTTTGAATAAACTGTCAATTCTATCCAATCCATTTGACCAATTTATTCATTTTTAGGACAATACAATCAATTTTGAATTAATCATCAATTCCATTCAATTCATTATTCATTTAATCAATTTTAATTTTTTGAATAAATTCTCAATTTCATCCAATCCATTGGATCGGTTTTATTCACTTTCAGGATAATCCAGTCAATTTTTGAACTAACCATCAATTTCATTCGATTCATTTAACCTATTTATTCTTTTTTTAAAGTTTCGATCTATGGTTCACCGAAGAAACTAGTCGAGACATTTCAATCCTTTTAAAAGTAAGTTTTACACACTAAATTGATTTTGATATCATTTTTTTATGTGTTAATCAAAACAATCAATCCATTCGGACTTTGTCCTCATTTTGTTAGGACAATTTGTCTCTTGTCACTCTAATTATCCAGTTTTTTCAAAATTGTCTTTTCATTGAATCTCAATAAGTCGATCGGATCCATCAGGTATTGTATGGTGCTTACCCCAGAGGATTGCATTTTTCATACTAGGCCAACTCTTGGCATAAAAGGGTTCCCCCATAGGACATGCATACCGATTTTGCAGTTTTGCTTACTAACTCTGGGTATTTTGCTTTTATTTTTTCTCCCTCCCCTGCATTTATAAAAGTTGTTTCAACAAGGTAAAAATATTTTTCCTATATCTGATAATATTTTTGATCTGATAAATTTTGAAAATTACAAGTGTTACTTGATTCTTGGGCAGATCCTACAATGTAAAAAAAAAAATTGAAAAAATGATGATGAAAAAAATGAATGAAAAATCCATTTGGAAACGCTAGTGTAAAGTATCTCAAAAATCTTTTGATTCATTGTTTCTAATAATTTTGTCTCAAAAAGATAGAAGAGAAAGTGTATATATTTGAAAGTATATTCTTTTAGAGATTTTTATTTGCTCACATGTATTATATTTGAAAAAAAAAAAAATTTCAAACATTTGAATAATAAAGTTTTTATTTAGACAATTATTGTTTTGTATATATTCATTCTTTATTTGCTCATTGAGAGATTTCATGATAGATTTTAAGGAATAAGGCTAAATTGAAATTTTTCGACCTCTTGTTCGAAATTCATGAGTGCATGTCAAATTCCCAAAATTCTTTGCATACCCTAGATTTGTGGCCTAAACTATTCAATGAGGATAGTCGGAAATAAAAGGGGTCATTCAAATTTGATAGCTTGTCATAAAAGATCAACCCCAACACTTTTCATTTTCATTTTTTGTCCACTTTTATTGAACCTCCAAGATCAATCGCATTGGCTGACTAGTTTCAAAGTGAGATAATTTTTTTTTTTTTCGTGAAAATGTCCGGTGTGTCTAACCAGATTCAATCCACATCTAAGTGAAAGCAAAAATGTACATTACTTCATATTTGTTTTGAAAATTTGGAATGATACTTTAGGCTTTCGTCTCTCTATCTATACATATTCTATCATTTATTTCCCCATTTGAGACTTCAAAAAAAATAGAGTTTCGTTTCAAATAAAAGCCTCAATGATCATGACCCTCCACGGAAAAATTTTCGAATGTCAAATAGAAATGGGTTTTTTCCAACGGGTTATTTTTTACTTTGGTTGTCATGAGAAATAAGAATGATGCTTTGGCCATCGTTTCTACCATCTAAACACTCTTATCCTTTGCATCCTCATTTGAGCCTAAATTGGTGGTTCGTTTCAAAAGCACTTATGATCGCACCCCCACACTGGGGAAGTAGATTTGAGAATTGAAAAAATGGCAAAGATGCTCAAAATTTTTGCAAGAGAAAAATTACAAGTTGGGGGAATTTGACTCTACCATTGATATTTTGGTCTTCAATATCAAAAAGAAACAGGGGCCATCTACACTCCAAATTAGGGAGTTTTCAATTTT